>NC_060184.1:55501519-55511511 GCF_021184085.1 Oncorhynchus gorbuscha
GCTTTACGGCGAGGATAGCTGTACTGCAAGCCCAGCCTCAGACGCAATCGTTAGGCAAGGGTAATTTCAGTGTAGGAAAGGATGAAACAGCCGCCTGGTGCCAGTAAGTACAGATAGTAGTATAAATCCTCTGGCACAGTCCGCAGCCGGACAACTTTCTCACGGTTTCTGGAAGGAAATGCTGTGGAACGCTCAACTGGTGTCGCTCATTCAGCAGACAGAAACTTTCAACCGGTTCTCCCCATTACAGGCGGGTCGGTGTCAGGAGGCCGAGTCTCTCTGTCTCTACTCCTCCCTGCTACGGGGTCTGAGACGCCGAAGCTTCCCACCCATTAGCTCTGACAAATTGAAAACTCTAGTCATTGGCGACTCCATTACCCGCAGTATTAGACTTAAAGCGAATCATCCAGCGATCATACACTGTTTACCCGGGGGCAGGCTACCCACGTTAAGGCTAATCTGAAGATGGTGCTGGCTAAAGCTAAAACTGGCGAGTGTAGAGAGTATAGAGATATTGTTATCCACGTCGGCACCAACGATGTTAGGATGAAACAGTCAGAGATCACCAAGCGCAACATAGCTTCTGCGTGCATATCAGCTAGAAAGATGTGTCGGCATTGAGTAATTGTCTCTGGCCCTCCCAGTTAGGGGGAGTGATGAGCTCTACAGCAGAGTCTCACAACTCAATCGCTGGTTGAAAACTGTTTTCTGCCCCTCCCAAAAGATAGAATTTGAGATAATTGGCCCTCTTTCTGGGACTCGCCCACAAACAGGACCAAGCCTGACCTGCTGAGGAGTGACGACTCCATCCTAGCTGGAGGGGTGCTCTCATCTTATCTGCCAACATAGACAGGGCTCTAACTCCTCTAGCTCCACAATGAAATAGGGTGCAGGCCAGGGCAGCAGGCTATTAGCCAGCCTGCCAGCATAGTGGAGTCTGCCACTAGCATAGTTAGTGTAGTCAGCTCAGCTATCACCATTGAGACCGTGTCTGTGCCCTCGACCTGGGTTGGGCAAAACTAAACATGGCGGTGTTCGCCTTAGCAATCTCACTAGGATAAAGACCACCTCCATTCCTGTCATTACTGAAAGAGATCATGATACCTCACATCTCAAAATAGGGCTACTTAATGTTAGATCCCTTACTTCAAAGGCAATTATAGTCAATGAACTAATCACTGATCATAATCTTGATGTGATTGGCCAGACTGAAACATGGCTTAAGCCTGATGAATTTACTGTGTTAAATGAGGCCTCACCTCCTGGCTACACTAGTGACCATATCCCCGTGCATCCCGCAAAGGCGGAGGTGTTGCTAACATTTACGATAGCAAATTTCAATTTACAAAAAAAAAATGACGTTTTGTCTTTTGAGCTTCTAGTCATGAAATCTATGCAGCCTACTCAATCACTTTTTATAGCTACTGTTTACAGGCCTCCTGGGCCATATACAGCGTTTCTCACTGAGTTCCCTGAATTCCTATCAGACCTTGTAGTCATTGCAGATAATATTCTAATCTTTGGTGACTTTAATATTCACATGGAAAAGTCCACAGACCCACTCCAAAAGGCTTTTGGAGCCATCATCGACTCAGTGGGTTTTGTCCAACATGTCTCTGGACCCACTCACTCTCACAGTCATACGCTGGACCTAGTTTTGTCCCATGGAATAAAATGTTGTGGATCTTAATGTTTTTCCTCATAATCCTGGACTATCAGACCACCATTTTATTACGTTTGCAATTGCAACAAATAATCTGCTCAGACCCCAACCAAGGAACATCAAAAGTCGTGCTATAAATTCACAGACAACACAAAGATTCCTTGATGCCCTTCCAGACTCCCTCTGCCTACCCAAGGACGCCAGAGGACAAAAATCCGTTAACCACCTAACTGAGGATCTCAATTTAACCTTGCGCAATACCCTAGATGCAGTTGCACCCTAAAAACTAAAAAAATGTCTCATAAGAAACTAGCTCCCTGGTACACAGAAAATACCCGAGCTCTGAAGCAAGCTTCCAGAAAATTGGAACGGAAATGGCGCCACACACCAAACTGGAAGTCTTCCGACTAGCTTGGAAGGATGGTACCGTGCAGTACCGAAGAGCCCTTACTGCTGCTCGATCGTCCTATTTTTCTAACTTAATTGAGGAGAATAAGAACAATCCGAAATTCCTTTTTGATACTGTGGCAAAGCTAACTAAAAAGCAGCATTCCCAAGAGAGGATGACTTGCACTTTAGCAGTGATAAATTCATGAACTTCTTTGAGGAAAAGATTATGATTATTAGAAAGCAAATTACGGACTCCTCTTTAAACCTGCGTATTCTCCAAACCTCAGTTGTCCTGAGTCTGCACAACTCTGCCAGGACCTAGGATCAAGAGAGACGCTCAAGTGTTTTAGTACTATATCTCTTGACACAATGATGAAAATAATCATGGCCTCTAAACCTTCAAGCTGTATACTGGACCCTATTCCAACTAAACTACTGAAAGAGCTGCTTCCTGTGCTTGGCCCTCCTATGTTGAACATAATAAACGGCTCTCTATCCACTGGATGTGTACCAAACTCACTAAAAGTGGCAGTAATAAAGCCTCTCTGAAAAAGCCAAACCTTGACCCAGAAAATATAAAAACTATCGGCCTATATCGAATCTTCCATTCCTCTCAAAGATTTTAGAGAAGGCTGTTGCGCAGCAACTCACTGCCTTCCTGAAGACAAACAATGTATACGAAATGCTTCAGTCTGGTTTTAGACCCCATCATAGCACTGAGACGGCACTTGTGAAGGTGGTAAATGACATTTTGATGGCATCGGACCGAGGCTCTGCATCTGTCCTCGTGCTCCTAGACCTTAGTGCTGCTTTTGATACCATCGATCACCACATTCTTTTGGAGAGATTGGAAACCCAAATTGGTCTACACGGACATGTTCTGGCCTGGTTTAGGTCTTATCTGTCGGAAAGATATCAGTTTGTCTCTGTGAATGGTTTGTCCTCTGACAAATCAACTGTACATTTCGGTGTTCCTCAAGGTTCTGTTTTAGGACCACTATTGTTTTCACTATATATTTTACCTCTTGGGGATGTTATTCGAAAACATAATGTAAACTTTCACTGCTATGCGGATGACACACAGCTGTACATTTCAATGAAACATGGTGAAGCACCAAAATTGCCCTCGCTAGAAGCATGTGTTTCAGACATAAGGAAGTGGATGGCTGCAAACTTTCTACTATTAAACTCGGACAAAACAGAGATGCTTGTTCTAGGTCCCAAGAAACAAAGAGATCTTCTGTTGAATCTGACAATTAATCTTAATGGTTGTACAGTCGTCTCAAATAAAACTGTGAAGGACCTCGGCGTTACTCTGACCCTGATCTCTTTTTGAAGAACATATCAAGACCATTTCGAGGACAGCTTTTTTCCATCTACGTAACATTGCAAAAATCAGAAACTTTCTGTCCAAAAATGATGCAGAAAAATTAATCCATGCTTTTGTCACTTCTAGGTTAGACTACTGCAATGCTCTATTTTCCGGCTACCCGGATAAAGCACTAAATAAACTTCAGTTAGTGCTAAATACGGCTGCTAGAATCCTGACTAGAACCAAAAATTTGATCATATTACTCCAGTGCTAGCCTCTCTACACTGGCTTCCTGTCAAAGCAAGGGCTGATTTCAAGGTTTTACTGCTAACCTACAAAGCATTACATGGGCTTGCTCCTACCTACCTCTCTGATTTGGTCCTGCCGTACATACCTACACGTACGCTACGGTCACAAGACGCAGGCCTCCTAATTGTCCCTAGAATTTCTAAGCAAACAGCTGGAGGCAGGGCTTTCTCCTATAGAGCTCCATTTTTATGGAACGGTCTGCCTACCCATGTCAGAGACGCAAACTCGGTCTCAACCTTTAAGTCTTTACTGAAGACTCATCTCTTCAGTGGGTCATATGATTGAGTGTAGTCTGGCCCAGGAGTGGGAAGGTGAACGGAAAGGCTCTGGAGCAACGAACCGCCCTTGCTGTCTCTGCCTGGCCGGTTCCCCTTTTTCCACTGGGATTCTCTGCCTCTAACCCTGTTACGGGGCTGAGTCACTGGCTTGCTGGGGCTCTCTCGTGCCGTCCCTGGGGGTGCGTCACCTGGGTGGGTTGATTCACTGTTGTGGTCGGCCTGTCTGGGTTTCCTCCCCCCTTGGGTTGTACCGTGTCGGAGATCTTTGTGGGCTATACTCAGCCTTGTCTCAGGATGGTAAGTTGGTGGTTGAAGATTTCCTCTAGTGGTGTGGGGGCTGTGCTTTGGCAAAGTGGGTGGGGTTATATCCTTCCTGTTTGGCCCTGTCCGGGGTGTCCTCGGATGGGGCCACAGTGTCTCCTGACCCCTCCTGTCTCAGCCTCCAGTATTTATGCTGCAGTAGTTTATGTGTCGGGGGGCTAGGGTCAGTTTGTTTATCTGGAGTACTTCTCCTGTCCTATTCGGTGTCCTGTGTAAATCTAAGTGTGCGTTCTCTAATTCTCTCCCTTCTCTCTTTCTTTCTCTCTCGGAGGACCTGAGCCCTAGGACCATGCCCCAGGACTACCTGACATGATGACTCCTTGCTGTCCCCAGTCCACCTGGCCATGCTGCTGCTCCAGTTTCAACTGGCCTGGGCCCTAGGACCATGTCCCAGGACTACCTGACATGAGGACTCCTTGCTGTCCCCAGTCCACCTGGCCATGCTCCTGCTCCAGTTTCAACTGTTCTGCCTTACTATTATTCAACCATGCTGGTCATTTATGAACATTTGAACATCTTGGCCACGTTCTGTTATAATCTCCACCCGGCACAGCCAGAAGAGGACTGGCCACCCCACATATGCTCTCTCTAATTCTCTCTTTCTTTCTCTCTCTCGGAGGACCTGAGCCCTAGGACCGTACCCCAGGACTACCTGACATGATGGCTCCTTGCTGTCCCCAGTCCACCTGACTGTGCTGCTGCTCCAGTTTCAACTGTTCTGCCTTATTATTATTTGACCATGCTGGTCATTTATGAACATTTGAACATCTTGGTCATGTTCTGTTATAATCTCTACCCGGCACAGCCAGAAGAGGACTGGCCACCCCACATAGCCCGGTTCCTCTCTAGGTTTCTTCCTAGGTTTTGGGCCTTTCTAGGGAGTTTTTCCTAGCCACCGTGCTTTTTACACCTGCATTGTTTGCTGTTTGGGGTTTTAGGCTGGGCTTCTGTACAGCGGTATATTGGCCATATACCACACCCCCTCGTACCTTATTACTTAATTATCCAATTTAGATATTGGCAAAGGTTGCAACATTCCAACTTTTAGATTACTTTGAACAGAATATCTTGAATATTACACTTTCACTATCTCAAGCTTGTGTCATCCTTTCATATTCTCACTGGGGGCCAATGGTCTCATATCAAAGGCATTGAATTGATTAAATGATTGTTTAAAAACATTGGTCAGATATAAGGAAGTCATGGTCTTAGCTCTACAGTTGATGGGTAGGTAGGTCTACATGCATTGAGAACGAGGTTGACTACAGCCATATGCAAACAAATGTTTTATGGAACTGTATGAGGAAGTTCCCACTTCACACAGTTTTACAATTCACACAAGTAAAGTAAGCTATGGCGTAGCCCAACTACCACCCTCTTTAGTTGTTCTATTTGGGGGATGGTTTATTCTCCTCAGAATGAACTATATTTATTTTAGTAGGCAATTAATGGAAAGGTTCTGTTTTATGTCTGTGGGACATAGGCTAGGCTACCTGAGAGCTAGCTCACTCATACTGTAACTCCCATAATCTAGCCTACCTGTCCTGTCCTATCCTGTGCAGGTGGGGTAACACTAGACAAACACAGCACCACGTGACAAGTCAATGTCTCCGGTTGGAGCGCTACGACCCAAATACAGCTGAACCGACAAGGTAAGGTACGAACGCAGCTGATGTCTCACCTTTGAACACTCAACAAAGTGAATTATCATCGCTGTGATGTCACTGTATACGATGTAGGCTACAAACATCATGTGTTCATTCTTTATATTTTCAAATGAGACCGCTTACCTTTTTTTGTTGTCCGTCAGCTATGTACATTAATTCAACAGAACGTGAGTCCACCTGTAAACTAGCCACCAGCTTTGAAGCGACACTTGTCCCACGGTGTCACCGCACGAAATGGGAGAGTCGTGGGCGAGGAGTTGCAACAACACACGGAAGGTTGGAAAGGAAAGCTATGGGCCTATAATTCATTGAGCGACACATTTGATGGCGCCGGCATAGGCTCTCATTACATCGATTTACTAAACAAACTGAAAGTTGGGTGGGGACGTTAAACAGTAACTAGCCTCCATAAAACTCAGAGGGACAGGGATATTGGTGTGTGTGTGTGTGTGTGTGTGTGGTGGTGGGGGGGGGGGGGGGTCAGCATTGCCAATTCTGTCGAGACGGGGGAAAGAGTGGGGTAATGTTTCACAAAATAATAGTAGAACAGTAACATTTTAGCAATGCATTTATTTATTACAATATGTGGACCATGTAGCCAGATCTCACCCTTACAAATAGTTTGAGCAAACAGTGAAATCGCCATATAGAGAGAAACATCATTGGCACAAGTTATTTTAAATTCCAATAAGATTATAAATAAATTATAGTGAAGTCTATAGTAGACATACTCTCTTGTGTAGCTATATGAATAAGCAGCAGATGGCGCTAAAGTACTGTTTAAAAGGTTTCGGCTCTGAGTTTGTGTGAGAAGAGGTCACACAGTCCGTGCTCTGTTACACATATAGCAGTGTCCCCTCCCTAGGAAGGTAAGCATGTCGAAACAGCTGAAAGCCGTGAGACTGAGGAATACCTCGTTAATGTTCTGCAGGTCAAGGTGTCCCAGGTAGTACATCCTGAACATGTGATAGGGGACAAAACACACCAGCAGCACCAAAGCAAAACACAGGCTCTTCAGCTGAGCCCAGAACTCCTGGTGAGACATGCAGTCTCGCCCATACTTCCTTGTCAGAAGGACCATGACATGACACTGCAGTGCCGTCAGCACACAGGCCACAATGATGATCACAGAGCTCATGATGTAGTTCAGCACCCTGGCAACAGTGTGTTTTTCCAGGTGGTTGCCGAACTGGAAACAGTGGGAGTTATTGTCGGACATTGTGTTTGTCTTGTTGTTGGTGGTGTTATCGTGGACGTCCTTGCCGTATTTGTAATAAAGGATGGGGGGGATGACCATAAACATCACTGTCCACACTGCCACACTGGCGCCAAAAGCATGCAACTTCCTGGAGAAGAGAGGAGACCCTTAATTATTTTGTGAGAAACAGATATTTGCCTTTCCCATCCCCCATGCCATGCCACACATTGAGACACCTCTCTACCTCTACAACATAGTTAACTACCATTATAAACTGGGTGGTTCAAGCCCTGAATGCTGATTGGCTGACAGCTGTGGTATATCCAATCATATACCACGGGTATGACGAAACATTTATTTTTACTGCTCTAATTACATTGGTAAACAGTTTATAATAGCAATAAGGCATCTCAGGGGTTTGTGCTATATGTCCTGTGGAACACACTGTTAACTACCTGTAGACCATGGTTAAGTTAACGACCTGTAGACCACAGGCTGTTAACTACCTGTAGACCACGGTTAAGTTAATTACCTGTAGACCACGGTTAAGTTAATTACCTGTAGACCACGGTTAAGTTAATTACCTGTAGACCAGGCTGTTAACTACCTGTAGACCCCAGGCTGTTAACTACCTGTAGAACACGGTTAAGTTAATTACCTGTAGAACACGGTTAAAGTTAATTACCTGTAGGAGCACGGTTAAGTGGAAGTACCTGTAGACCACGGTTAATTACCTGTAGATCGCAGTTAAGATTAACTACCGTAGACCCGCGGTTAATTACCTGTAGACCCGCGGTTGAATTAACTTTACCGCAGACCACGGTTAAGTTAATTACCTGTAGACCCGCGGTTAAGTTAATTACCTGTAGACCCGCGGTTAAGTTATTACCTGTAGACCCGCGGTTAAGTTAATTACCTGTAGACCCGCGGTTAGTTAACTACCTGTAGACCACGGTTAAGTTAACTACCTGCGAGCTGCGGTTAAGTTAACTACCTGTAGACCACGGTTAAGTTAACTACCTGTAGAATCACGGTTAAGTTACTACGAGCCAATTACCTGTAGACCACGCAAGGTTAAGTTAAGCTACCTGTAGACCACGGTTAGTTAACTACCTGTAGACCCGGCTGTTAACTACCTGTAGAACACGGTTAAGTTAACTACCTGTAAACCACGGTTAAGGTAACTACCTGTAGACCACGGTTAAGTTAACTACCTTTAGACCATGGTTAAGTTAACTACCTGTAGACCACGGTTAAGTTATTTACCTGTAGACCCACGGTTAATTACCTGTAGACCCGCGGTTAATTACCTGTAACCAGACCCCGGTTAAGTTAATTCCCTGTAGACCGGTTAAGTTAATTACCTGTAGACCACGGTTAATTACCTGTAGATCACGGTTAAGTTAACTACTAGCCAGACCCGCGGTTAATTACCTGTAGACCCGCGATTTAAGTTAACTACCTGTAGACGGTTAAGTTAATTACCTGTAGAACACGGTTAAGTTAATTACCTGTAGACCACGGTTAAGTTAATTACCTGTAGAACACGGTTAATTACCTGTAGATCACGGTTAAGTTAACTACCTGTAGACCCGCGGTTAATTACCTGTAGACCCGCGGTTAAGTTAACTACTACCTGCCGAACCCACGGTTAAGTTAATTACCTGTAGACCACGGTTAAGTTGAGTACACGGAGCCAGGTTAAGTTAATTACCTGTGAACCACCGGTTAAGTTAATTACCTGTAGATACGGTTAAGTTAATTACCTGTAGACCACGGTTAAGTTAACTACCTGAACCACGGTTAAGTGCTTTATAGACCCGCGGTTAAGTTAACTACCTGTAGACCCGCGGTTAAGTTAACTACCTGTAGACCACGGTTAAGTTAACTACCTGTAGACCACGGTTAAGTTAACTACCTGTAGACCACGGTTAAGTTAACTACCTGTAGACCACGGTTAAGTTAACTACCTGTAGACCACGGTTAAGTTAACTACCTGTAGACCACGGTTAAGTTAACTACCTGTAAACCACGGTTAAGTTAACTACCTGTAGACCACGGTTAAGTTAACTACCTTTAGACCACGGTTAAGTTAACTACCTGTAAACCACGGTTAAGTTAATTACCTGTAGACCACGGTTAATTACCTGTAGACCACGGTTAATTACCTGTAGACCACGGTTAAGTTAATTCCCTGTAGACCACGGTTAAGTTAATTACCTGTAGACCACGGTTAATTACCTGTAGATCACGGTTAAGTTAACTACCTGTAGACCACGGTTAATTACCTGTAGACCACGGTTAAGTTAACTACCTGTAGACCACGGTTAAGTTAATTACCTGTAGAACACGGTTAAGTTAATTACCTGTAGACCACGGTTAAGTTAATTACCTGTAGAACACGGTTAATTACCTGTAGATCACGGTTAAGTTAACTACCTGTAGACCACGGTTAATTACCTGTAGACCACGGTTAAGTTAACTACCTGTAGACCACGGTTAAGTTAATTACCTGTAGACCACGGTTAAGTTAATTACCTGTAGACCACGGTTAAGTTAATTACCTGTAGACCACGGTTAAGTTAATTACCTGTAGACCACGGTTAAGTTAATTACCTGTAGACCACGGTTAAGTTAACTACCTGTAGACCACGGTTAAGTTAACTACCTGTAGACCACGGTTAAGTTAACTACCTGTAGACCACGGTTAAGTTAACTACCTGTAGACCACGGTTAAGTTAACTACCTGTAGACCACGGTTAAGTTAACTACCTGTAGACCACGGTTAAGTTAACTACCTGTAAACCACGGTTAAGTTAACTACCTGTAGACCACGGTTAAGTTAACTACCTTT